>NW_027596373.1:0-22500 GCF_964194155.1 Cetorhinus maximus
AGTGTCTGGGCTGGAGTTCCGGGATTCTCTCCCCCTTTCCCGGTCTTATTCCAGCTCCACTCTCTCCCCCACTGGGAAATCCCTGAACCTGCAGCAAACAGAGGCCGGGTGTGTTCTGAATGGAGGTGGAAAAGGGGGTGGGGTGGGGGAGGTGGAATTGAGGGTGGGGGGGGGAGGTGGAATTGAGGGTGGGGGGGGGGAGGTGGAATTGAGGGTGGGGGGGGGGAGGTGGAATTGAGGGTGGGGGGGGGAGGTGGAATTGAGGGTGGGGGGGGGGAGGTGGAATTGAGGGTGGGGGGGGGGAGGTGGAATTGAGGGTGGGGGGGGGGAGGTGGAATTGAGGGTGGGGGGGGGGGAGGTGGAATTGAGGGTGGGGTGGGGGAGGTGGAATTGAGGGTGGGGGGGGGGAGGTGGAATTGAGGGTGGGGGGGGGGAGGTGGAATTGAGGGTGGGGGGGGGGAGGTGGAATTGAGGGTGGGGGGGGGAGGTGGAATTGAGGGTGGGGGGGGGGGAGGTGGAATTGGAGGGGGGGGGGAGGTGGAATTGGGGGGGGGGGAGGGGGTGGAATTGGGGGGGGGGAGGGGGAGGTGGAATTGAGGGTGGGGGGGGGGAGGTGGAATTGAGGGTGGGGGGGGGAGGTGGAATTGAGGGTGGGGGGGGGAGGTGGAATTGAGGGTGGGGGGGGGGAGGTGGAATTGAGGGTGGGGGGGGAGGTGGAATTGAGGGTGGGGGGGGGGGAGGTGGAATTGGAGGGGGGGGGGAGGTGGAATTGGGGGGGGGGGAGGGGGTGGAATTGGGGGGGGGAGGGGGTGGAATTGGCGGGGGGGAGGGGGTGGAATTGGGGGGGGGGGGAGGGGGTGGAATTGGGGGGGGGAGGGGGTGGAATTGGGGGGGGGAGGGGGTGGAATTGGGGGCGGGGGAGGGGGTGGAATTGGGGGGGGGGAGGGGGTGGAATTGGGGGGGGGGTAGGGGGTGGAATTGGGGGGGGGAGGGGGTGGAATTGGGGGGGGGGGAGGGGGTGGAATTGGGGGAGGGGGTGGAATTGGGGGGGGGTGGAATTGGGGGGGGGGAGGGGTGGAATTGGGGGGGGGTGGAATTGGGGGGGGGGGAGGGGGTGGAATTGGGGGGGGGGGGAGGGGGTGGAATTGGGGGGGGGGGGGGAGGGGGTGGAATTGGGGGGGGGGAGGGGGTGGAATTGGGGGGGGGGGAGGGGGTGGAATTGGGGGGGGGGGGGGGAGGGGGTGGAATTGGGGGGGGAGGGGGTGGAATTGGGGGGGGGAGGGGTGGAATTGGGGGGGGAGGGGGTGGAATTGGGGGGGGGAGGGGGTGGAATTGGGGGGGGGGAGGGGGTGGAATTGGGGGGGGGGGAGGGGGTGGAATTGGGGGGGGGAGGGGGTGGAATTGGGGGGGGGGGAGGGGGTGGAATTGGGGGGGGGGGGAGGGGGTGGAATTGGGGGGAGGGGGTGGAATTGGGGGGAGGGGGTGGAATTGGGGGGAGGGGGTGGAATTGGGGGGGGGGGGAGGGGGTGGAATTGGGGGGGGGGGAGGGGGTGGAATTGGGGGGGGTGAATTCTCCCCTTTTCCATCCACATTGACTCAGTGGTTCCGCCTTTTGTAACAACCGGTTTCAGTAACAAACCTGTGGCTTCTCCCATCTGTTGGCCCCGGGGGGGTGGACAGGGTGAGCAGGATCCCATTAACCCCCCACCCCCTGCCCAGTGGAGCTGCTGTGAAGTCAGGGTTGAGGTGGCCAGCCCTGAAAGTCTGGTCCAGGGGCACAGGATGGTCTGAGGGTCTGTTGGTCCGGCCTGTGGAGTTATTGCTGAGATTGAACCCCCCTCCCGGGACTCCGATGGTATCAGCCAAGGTGTTGCTCAAGGTGTTTCTGGCGGCGCTGGGTCAGTTTCTGTTGTTGGGAGAAGGAGGAAGGCGGCCGGAGAGATGATCGGCTGCCTCTGGGCTGCAGTCGCTGCCTTGGCAGGTAGGTGGGCTGAAATGTGCGCACTGGCACCAGGGAGGGCAACCGCACAGCAAGATCCCAGGGTCTCTGTGTTCACTCCCTGAGAAGCGAGTCCCCCACCCCGGCCATGGGCTCCAACCAAGTAATAGTGGGTCAGGCCGGTGGGTGGAGTGGGCCTGGCCCTGGTGGGTGAGGCCAGGCCCGGTGGGAAGTTACAGGCTGACACTCAATATGTGCCTCGCTGTTGTTCTGTGTGTAGGGTCGTCCTGGATGAGATGATGGTTCAAGTGAATATCTGACAAAACTCAAAAACAGATGTTTGGATAAATACTCGAAGGGAAATGGGAGTGGAAAGGGGGTGATTCTTCCAAAGTGCCAGCATTTCTATGATGGCTGAATGGCCTCTTCCTGTGCTCTCTCATTCTATGAAAAGCAGAAAGGTTGGCAGTGACTGCAGGGGGTGTTGAAGAAATCCTGGACCTTTTGATATTTTAATGAAGTAGAAAGAATCCTTCTCATTGTTATGTTTCTCAACCTTTAAGAACCGAATGATTGTTTATTGTAGAGAAGATCAGTCTTTAATCAGGGACACTGGAATGACCCAGGGCAAAGCCAGGCCAGCTGAGCTCCTAACTGCTGTGTAAGGTTACAAAAAACATTGTCAAAGAGCAGATAATGAAAGTTTCAGTTTGGGGAGAGAGTCAGTGGGGAGAAATTGCCGAACATGTTTGTTGGGGGTTTTCCAGACAGTTTCAGACATTGTTGACGACAGGAATGGGTGTGACGTGTTAGGATTTGGTCCTGTGCCACACTGGGAGTGATCCACTCAGCTAGAAAGTGTGGACTAGGAAGTGAACTGCAGGCAGGGAGGGAGTGAACAACTGGTCAAAGCAGGGAAAGCAAATAATGTTAGTGTGCAGAGTAGTACCTGGGAGAAGTCACCTTCAGCTTTAGTTATCAGGGTCAAAGCGTGGAGCTTGTTTCTGTTAATAGCACAGATGGAAGTGAAGCCATGTTTCAACTTGCAGATTATACTTAAAATGGAGTTGCAGCAACAGGGAGGAGAATTAAAAGGGACCTGGGCAAGTTCAGAACAATAACAACTTTATAAAATGCTCAGAGAGTTTAGAACCAGGGTTCAGTCTCGGGATGAGGGGTGGGCCGTTTTGGACAGAGATGAGGAGAAATGCCAAACCAAAAGAGATAAAAACAAAAAACAAAAACAGATAAAAACAGAGGAGAAATTCCTTCACTCGGAGAGTTGTGAATCTTTGGAATTCTCAACCCCAGAGAGCTGTGGATGGCCCATCGTTGAATATATTCAAGACTGAAACCGTTGGGTTTTTGGGCACTAAGGGATAGGGGAGGAAAGTGGAGTTAAGGTAGAAGATTAGCCATGCTCGTAGTGGATGGGCAGGCAGGTTTGAGGGGCTGAATGGCCTCTTCCTGTGCCTGTTTCTGATCATCTTCAATGGAGCAAAACGTCCCACAATACTGCAGAGGCCTAATCAAAAATAAAATGTGCGTTGAGGCAAAGAAAGAGATTGTTAGGGTGGATGACCTGAAAGTTTATTCAAACGCTGGGTTTAAAGGGGGAGAGAGAGGTGGAGAGGGTTAGGGAGGGAATTCCAGAGCTGAAGGTCTCAGCAGCTGAAGGCTGACCTAACAATGGAGGGGATTGGGGGGTGTGGGGAGGGGGAAGGCGTTGGGTGTCTGTTGGGCTAAAGCTGGTTATAGAAACAGGGAAAGGGTATGGTTGAGAGAGTTTACAGTTTTTAGTATAGGTCAGTGATGGAGGATTGGGACTTTGTGTGAAGTGGGGATATGAGGTAGGTTATGGTTAGTGGGAATGGGTGGTCTTTGTCTGTACAGATGTTGATGATGTGAAAGGCCTGAGGCAGTGACTAGGGAGAGAGCTGAACTGATTGGCAAGGGAGACCGGGCACCCAGAAAGTTAGCTGGAGGAGATTCCAACTCACCCACGATTGGATATTGGACAAATTCAATAGAGTGAGGGTCGAGAGAGGTGGTGCTGAAGTAAAGCGATGTCATGTGCACGTGGAAACTAATGATGTTGCCAAGGGGCAGTACCTAGATGAGAAACAGGACGAGGCCAAGGACCGATCCTTGGGGAGGACGTGTCAGATAATGATGCAGGAGCGGGAAGAGAAGCCACTGGAGGTGATTCCCTGGTTTTAACTGCAGGGATAGGAATGGGACCAAGTGAGGAGAGTTGTCCAGAACTGGAGAATGGAGGAGGATGGTTGAGAGGGGGGTGGTGGGGGAACAAACCTGTTGAGACAGGTTGAGCTGGACAGAGAGGGACTGAAACATTGAAAATTTACTCTACAGCCAGAAGCCATTTGGCTGCAAAAATCCCAGGAAAATTCAGCCTCTTCCCGTTTTCCAGCTGTATCAGTTGTAGCATTTCAGGCACATGTCTGTGTTTTTTCACAATGCAATGAGGGCTTCTTTTCAAGCAGTGAGTTTCAGGACCCCAACACCTTCTAGGATTCCCGTCTAATCAGGTCAATGACTTTAAATCCCTGATCATTGTCCGACTGATGGGACGAACCCAGACCAAAGAAAATAATCCCAGCCTATCCAATCTTTCCATCCCTAGTCATATGTAGACCATACACATTAGTGAACCGGATGGGTTTTTATAACAATCCTGGTCATCATTAGACATTCAAATCCAGATGTTCGTTGAATTCAAATTTCACCATCTGCCGTGGTGCGATTGGAACCCGGGTCCCCAGAGCATTACCCTGGGTCTCTGGATCACTAGTTCAACAACAATTCCACCACACCATCACCTCCCCTGTGCAGTACTCTACCTGTGGCCTAACCTGGGTTTTATTCAGTTCAAGCATAAACTCCCTGTTCTTATATTCTATGTTTCACCTAATAAAGGAAAGTATTCCATCTGCCGCACTTACCATTTAACCCTATCCCCTTCCCACCAGGGAATGTGTGGACATGCACTGCAAAGTCCTCCTGTTCCTCTCAGGACCCTCTTCTAGGTTCCCTTTGTCGCGTTAGCCCTTCCCAAGTGCATTACCTCTCATTTCTCCGGACTGAATTCCACTCGCTATATTCCTGACCGGTTCATGGGTAGACCCCTACAGTCTCCAGATTTCCCCCTCACTATTGACCACATTTGTCAAAGTGTGAGAGTAATCGCAGAGAGTGCTGTTTGTGACTCTCAGAGCTGTTCCAGTGCTGTGGTAGGCTGAAATCTGATTGGACAGATTCAAACAGAGTTCAACCATTCACGGCCGTGATATTGGACAGTGACAACACACTCAAGGACACGGTGGGGGGAGGGGGGAGAGGCTGGATATGGAATGGTGAGTTTGTGAGAGAGGAGGGGTCAAGGTTGCATATTTTGTTGAAGAATGTGATAACATTAGTGTCGAAAGGCCTGAAGAGAGGGAACTGCTTCTGTTATACTCTAGTGTGACCAGTGGTTCAGTGGGAATTGGATTGAGGTGGGAAGGGAGGGATGGGAAAACCCAGGAGAAGATATTCGGGAAATGGAAGAGCAGGAAGAATGAGACTGAGATTCCGGGATAGCCAGGAATGGTCTATGGGGGTTGCGGGGGGGGAGGGTGTTGGTGCTGTTGGGTTGAGTGGCCTAGGGGAATGGGGAAGGGAGGGAGTAGCAGAGGCAGCTGAAAGGATTAGACGATCTTCTTGATAAAGTCTATGAGCTCCTCGTTTTTAATCTCCAGGGTGATATTATAGCCATGGCCAATGTTGGCAGAGGGAAGTGAGGTTGGAAGTGAATTTCATAACCTCACAACTGAGAATATGACCCATCTGCTCTCTGTTCTAAACTTGTCCCATTTAATCTTTGTTCTAGAACCACAGTTACTGGAAACAATCTCCTTCCTTCTACTTTGTTCTCTGCTTTTATTGTTTTCAACTCTGCCAAAACCCCATAATCGGCTATGTTTTAGCACAAAAAGCCCCAGTTGTTTACGTCGTGACAAACTGGATATTTGGCTTCCTCTCAGTTCCGTCTACCCAGGTCGATGCATAAGATCCCACAGCACTATTTTAAAGTTGTCCTGGGACCAATATTTATGCCTCAAACAACATCACTAAAAGCAGATGTTGTGGGTCATTATCACCTTGCTGATTGTGGGATCTTGCTGTGTGTAGATTGGCTACTGCATTTCCTACATTACAACAGTGACCTTACTTCACAAACGTACTTCACCTCCTTTCAGATACACTGACTGTCCCTCCAGCCTGAATGAACCTCGCATGTGACATAGGGAAATGTGACAGTCTAATTCAGCACAGCAAGCTCCCACAAAGGGCAATGAAATAACGTCTAGTTAATCCGTGTCTGTAGTGTTGGTTGAGGAACAGATATTGACCCCAGAACACTGGGCAAATCTCCCCAGCTCACCTTCCAATCTGCTGAAAAGTGGAAACCTTTGTACCCAGCCGAACATTGGGAGATGGTGATTTAGGATCAAATCTCATCAGAAAGACGGGACACCAAACACCAGTGTCCTCGAGCCGGGGCAGATGGCCTAGATCCTGGGCTTTATTTGGATGGATTCCAATGTGGGGATTATTCACTTTGCTGTCCCGACACATGCCAGGTTTCTTGACTCTGCTGCTGCTGTGAGGGAGACGTCCTAACACTGACTCACCCGCCCCTGTAGCCTCTGTGATGCATATAAACCACACCTCGACAGTCAGAATTCAGCAAACAACTCATTCCGCAAACTGGTGATTAGAAGCCAGCATTTATCAGGAGGAAACTCCTCCCTCTCACCCAAACTCACCCACCTGAGGGGGAGAGATAGGGGGAGCGGATGGAGCAGAGGAGGGAGGGGACAGGAGGAAATGGGAGAGGAGGGAGGGGAGGATGGGGAGTGGAAGAGGAAGAGGGGGTTTATCGTCACCAATTAGTCATTGTGCAGGAGACGAGTGGGGCCGGGAGCGGGAGGGGAGGGGGTGGGGGGACAGGGAGGGGTAGGAGAGGGGAGAGGATGGGAGGGGGTGTGGGGCGGGGAGGGGGAAGGGAGAAATGAGGTGGGGGGAGCAGGGGTGGGAGGGGTGCAGGGAGTCCGAGGAATGGGGGGAGGGAATGGGGAACAGGGAGGGATGTAGGAAGAATAGGGGTAGGCGAGGGTGAGGGAGGGGGTAGGCGAGGGTGAGGGAGGGGGTAGGAGAGGGTGAGGGAGGGAGTAGGAGAGGGTGAGGGAGGTGGGTAGGTGAGGGTGAGGGAGGGGTGCAGGAGAGGGAGGGGGTAGGCGAGGGTGAGGGAGGGGGTAGGTGAGGGTGAGGGAGGGGGTAGGCGAGGGTGAGGGAGGGGGTAGGCGAGGGTGAGGGAGGGGGTAGGAGAGGGTGAGGGAGGGAGTAGGAGAGGGTGAGGGAGGTGGGTAGGTGAGGGTGAGGGAGGGGTGCAGGAGAGGGAGGGGGTAGGTGAGGGTGAGGGAGGGGGTAGGTGAGGGTGAGGGAGGGGGTAGGCGAGGGTGAGGGAGGGGGTAGGCGAGGGTGAGGGAGGGGGTAGGCGAGGGTGAGGGAGGGGGTAGGCGAGGGTGAGGGAGGGGGTAGGAGAGGGTGAGGGAGGTGGGTAGGCGAGGGTGAGGGAGGGGTGCAGGAGAGGGAGGGGGGTAGGAGAGGGTGAGGGAGGGGGTAGGCGAGGGTGAGGAGTAGGAGAGGAGGGGGGAGGGGAACAGAAGAACATAAATAGGAACAGGAGTAGACCATTCGGCCCCTCGAGCCTGCTCCACCATCATGGCTGACCTGTTTGTGTTTCGAGTTCCACATTCCCATCTACCCCCCGATAACCTTTGATTCTCTTGTCTAACAAGAATCTCTCTGCCTCTGCCTTAAAAATATTCAGTGACCCCGTCCCCACCACCTTCTGAGGCAGAGAGTTCCACAGTCACACAACCCTCGGAGAGAAAAAAACTCTCCTCATCTCTGTCCTAAAAGGGTGACCCCTAATTTTAAACCAGTGCCCCCCTAGTTGTGGACTCACCCACAAGAGGAAACATCCTTTCCACATCCACCTTGTCAAGGCCGTTCAGGATCCTGTAAACTTCAATCAAATCACCCCTCACTCTTCTAAACTCCAGTGGAAACAAGCCCAGTCTGTCCAACCTTACCTCATAAGACAACCCACTCATTCCAGGGATCAATCTAGTAAACCTCCTCTGAACCGTCTCCAATGCATTTACATCCTTCCTTAAATAAGGAGACTAAAACTGCACACAGTATTCGAGATGCAGTCTGACCAATGCCCTGTATAACTGAAGCACAACATCCTTACTTTTATGTTCAATCCCTCTTGTATGAAAGGTTAGAATTCCATTAACCTTCTTCATTACTGCTGGACCTGCAAACTAATGTTTTGTGACTCATGTACTAGAACCCCCAGATCCCTCTGCACCTCAGAACTCTGCAGCCGTTCTCCATTTAAGTAATGCTCTGCTTTTTTATTCTTCCTGCCAAAGTGAACAACTTCACATTGTCCCACATTAAACTGCATTTGCCAGACCCTTGCCCACTCACTCAACCTGTCCATATCCATCTGCAAACTTCCAAACCCACGACCACTACCATCTAGAAGGACAAGGGCAGCAGACACATGGGGAACACCACCACCTGGATGTTCCCCTCCAAGTCACTCACCATCCTGTCTTGGAAATATATCGGCCGTTCCTTCACTGTCGCTGGGTCAAAATCCTGGAACTCCCTCCCTAACAGCGCCGTGGGTGTATCTACACCACAGGGACTGCAGCGGCTCAAGAAGGCAGCTCACCCACCACCTTCTCAAGTAATTAGGGATGGGCAATAAATGCTGGGCCCAGCCAGTGAAGCCCACATCCCATGAATGAATAAAAAAAACCTCCTTGTGTCCTCTTCACAACAGACTTCCCCACCTATCTTTGTGTCATCTGCAAATTTAGCCACCATGTCTTCACTCCCCTCATCTAAGTCATTGATGTAAATTGTAAAAAGGTTGAGATCCCAGTACAGATCCCTGTGGGACTCCACTCATCACATCCTGACAATCAGATAAAGACCCATTTATACACCCTCTCTGCTTTCTGCCTACCAGCCAATCTGCTATCCAGGTCAATATGTTACCCCCTGCACCATGAGCTTTTATTTTTAGTAATAATCTTTGATCTGGCACCTTATCAAATGCCTTCTGTAAATCCATGTACAGCACATCTACAGGCTCCCCTTTATTCACTGCGCATGTTACTCCTTCAAAGAACTCCAATAAATGGGTTAAACATGACTTCCCTTTCACAAAACCTTGCTGACTCTTCCCTATTGCCTTGAGTCCTTCTGAGTGCCCAGCTCTAACCTCCTTAATGATCGATTCTAATAACTTCCCCACGACAGACATCAAGCTAACTGGCCTATAGTTTCCTGTTTCCTGCCTCCCTCCCTTCTTGAATAGAGGGGTTATATTTGCAACTTTCCAATCTGATGGATCTTTTTCAGAATCGAGGGAATTTTGGGAAATTAACACCAGGGCATTAACTACCTCATTAGCCGCCTCCTTTAAGACCCGAGGATGTAGCCCATCGGGACCCGGAGACTTGCCGGCAGCAGCTCCATCAATTTGTTCAGGACCATTTCCCGAGTGATTTCAATTTCACCAAGTTCCTTTCTCTCCGAGGGCGAGGAGAGGGTGGAGGGAGGGCGGAGGGAGGGGCGAGGAGAAGGTGGAGGGAGGAGGGGCGAGGAGAGGGTGGAGGGAGGAGGGGCGAGGAGAGGGAGGAGGGGCGAGGAGAGGGTGGAGGGAGGAGGGGCGAGGAGAGGGTGGAGGGAGGAGGGGCGAGGAGAGGGTGGAGGGGTGAGGAGAGGGTGGAGGGAGGAGGGGCGAGGAGAGGGTGGAGGGAGGAGGGGCGAGGAGAGGGAGGAGGGGCGAGGAGAGGGAGGAGGGGCGAGGAGAGGGTGGAGGGAGGAGGGGCGAGGAGAGGGTGGAGGGAGGAGGGGCGAGGAGAGGGTGGAGGGAGGAGGGGCGAGGAGAGGGTGGAGGGAGGAGGGGCGAGGAGAGGGTGGAGGGAGGGAGGGGCGAGGAGAGGGTGGAGGGAGGGGCGAGGAGAGGGTGGAGGGAGGGGCGAGGAGAGGGTGGGGGAGGAGGGGAGGGGAGAGGAGAGGGTAGGGGAGGAGGGGAGAGGAGAGGGTGAGGGAGGGGCGAGGAGAGGGTGGGGGAGAGGAGAGGGTGAGGGAGAGGAGATGGAGAGGGTGAGGGGAAGGAAGGAGGGAGGTGGGAAATAAAGAGATGAGAGGAAGGGAGGAAGAGGGGGATGAGCGAATGGAGGAGTTGGGTTATCGTCACCAATTGGACATTGTGCAGGAGAAGATCGGGGCCGGGGGGGGGGAGGCGGAGCGGGGAGTTGGGGGCTGGGGGGTGGTTGGGGGGGGTGGGTGGGTGGGGGGGCGGAATGCGAGGGGGGGTGTTGGGGGCGGGGTGGGTGGGTGGGGGGCAGAGTGCGAGGGGGGAGGGGCGCAGGAAGCGGGAGGGAGGAGGGCAGGGGGGAGGGAGGAGGGGTACTCGGCGCTTTGGGGAGTTGACGGGGACGGACCAGTGTGCTTTGGGGGGGGGAGGTGGGGAATGTTGAAGGTGTTTTTTGAGGGGGTGGGGAGTGTATACGGTGTTTTTTGAGGGGATGGGGAGTGTATAAGGTGTGTTTGAGGGGGTGGGGAGTGTATAAGGTGTTTTTTGAGGGTTGGGGAGTGTATAAGGTGTTTTTTGAGTGGGTGGGGAGTGTATAAGGTGTTTTTTGGAGGGGGTGGGGAGTGCATATGGTGTTTTTTGAGGGGGTGGGGAGTGCATAAGGTGTTTTTTGGAGGGGGTGGGGAGTGTATAAGGTGTTTTTTGAGGGGGTGGGGAGTGCATAAGGTGTTTTTTGGAGGGGGTGGGGAGTGTATAAGGTGTTTTTTGAGGGGGTGGGGAGTGTATAAGGTGTTTTTTGAGAGGGTGGGGAGTGTATAAGGTGTGTTTGAGGGGGTGGGGAGTGTATACGGTGTTTTTTGAGGGGGTGGGGAGTGTATAAGGTGTTTTTTGAGGGGATGGGGAGTGTATAAGGTGTTTTTGAGGGGGTGGGGAGTGTATAAGGTGTTTTTGAGGGGGTGGGGAGTGTATAAGGTGTTTTTGAGGGGGTGGGGAGTGTATAAGGTGTTTTTGAGGGGGTGGGGAGTGCATAAGGTGTTTTTGAAGGGGTGGGGAGTGTATACGGTGTATTTTGAGGGGTGGGGATGGGGAGGGTACAGGGTGCTTTGGGGGGAGTTGGGAGAGGGGAAGGTACCAGGCGCCTGGTTGGCGAGGATTTTGGACACCTTGGGTGTGGGTTGGAGGGTATCCATCCCCTCGGAGGGTGGGGTAGGAGTGTGCCGACACCCTGAGGAGATGGAATCTGGGGCACCCTGTGGGGTAGGGCCTTTCCCTCCTGTGCCAGCCTCACTGATTTGTGTAATTGGATATCTTTTTTCTGCTCTTTAGGTTTCTCTGCAGCGATCCAGGTGACAGTCCCGGACTCCATTCGGCATGTCATTCTCTTCCAGTCCATTGTTTTGAAGTGTAACTATGACACGAGTGCCACCCAGCCTCCTACTGTCATTTGGAAATACAAATCCTTCTGCCGGGATCGGGTGCTGGACGCTTTTAACCCCAGCAGTGCAGACAATCAGATCAATGACCAAATGCAACAAATTGACCCAAACTATAATCCATACGTGAACTGTCCGGATAACTCTCGCACTGTGCGCATTGTAGCATCCAAACAGGGCAAAGCAGTGACACTGGACAAGTATTATCAGGGACGAAAGATCACCATCGTCAATGGTAAGCAGCTCTGTTGAGAAGACAAGGATATAAACAGGAGGTGGATAGGGAAGGGGACAGGGGAGGAGTGGGAAGAGGGGGTCCTGCTCCCCCCATTCGATACCATAGTGGCTGATCATCTACCCAACTCCACTTTCCCTCCCTATCCCTTCATGCCCAAAAATCCATCGACCTCAGTCTCGAAAATACTCAGCGATGGAGCATCCGCCCCTCCCTCGGGGAGAGAATTCAAAAGATTCACAACCCTCCAAGTGAAGACATTTCTCCTCGTCTTGGTCCAAAATGGCCGACCCCTCATCCTGGGACTGCCCCTCCTCCTGGCTAGTGCTGGACTCTCCATCTGGGGAAGAAAGAGTCTCTCAGCATCAACCCCTGTCAAAACCCTCCAAATATCACATGATTCAGTGAGACCAGCTCTCACTCTTCAGAGAGAATTGGCACATCCAACTGAACCTCCTCTCAAAGGACAATTCACTTATTCCAAGCCTTCTAAGGCTCCTTCCTTTGTTAAGGAGACCGGGATTGTACACAGCAATCGAACTGTGTCCCCAGCAAAGCCCCGTGCAACGGCGCCCAGTTAACTGTACAGAGAGTCGACATCTGTGGGCTTGACTGAAGATAATGTTTGTGGGTGTACAAACCTGAACATGGAGCACAGAACAGTTGCACGTACCACTCCCTAACTTGTTAACAGACATCATGTAGCACACTCTAACACATCAACACGGACACAGGTCCTGTGTACTGCTCCCTAACATGTTAAGACCGACATAGATCCCGTGCACCGCTCCCTAGCATGTTAAGACTGACTTAGATCCCGTGCTCCGCTCCTTAACATGTTGACACAGACACAGATCCCATATACCGTTCCCTAACATGGCAACATAGACGCAGATCCCGTGTACCACTCCGTAACATGTCAACATAGATGCAGATCCCGTGTACCACTCCCTAACATGTCAACATAGATGCAGATCCCGTGTACCACTCCCTAACATGGCAACATAGATGCAGATCCTGTGTACCTCTCCCTAACATGGCAACATAGATGCAGATCCCGTGTACCACTCCCTAACATGGCAACATAGATGCAGATCCCGTGTACCACTCCCTAACATGGCAACATAGATGCAGATCCTGTGTACCGCTCCCTAACATGTTGACACAGACACCGATCCTGTGTACCGCTCCCTAACATTTAAACAGACACAGATCCCGTGTCCTGTTCCCTCACATGATAACACAGATATAGAACCCATGTACCACTCCCTAAAGTGTTAGCAAAGAGAGACCTTGGGATTGGTTTGTTGTTGACCTTGACTTCTGAACTATAACACAGTCTGGTGATGGGAGCAGTGCTACACTAACCTAGTTCCATCGAGCCGGTGATTCTCTGTTAACCTGCTGTCTGGCTGCAGTGGTAACTTAGGGAAATGATTCTGAGTTGCATTGCGAAATTAGAGGCAGACAGGAAGGTTTGTATTTCCTCACTTGTTTGATTAATGTTCCTGTCTCATTCAGACGCTGACCTCAGCATTGAACAGACGGCCTGGGGAGACAGTGGTGTTTATTACTGCACTGTCACCGCGTTCCAGGATCTCTCGGGTAACAATGAGGGCTACGTGGAACTGATTGTCCTGGGTAAGTGACACTCACTAGGGTACGGGTCCCACACACACTGACTCTCACTGGGGTATGGGTCCCACACACACTGACTCTCACTGGGGTACGGGTCCCACACACACTGACTATCACTGGGGTACGGGTCCCACACACACTGACTCTCACTGGGGTACGGGTCCCACACACACTGACTCTCACTGGGGTACGGGTCCCACACACACTGACTCTCACTGGGGTACGGGTCCCACCCACACTGACTGTCACTGGGGTACGGTTCCCACACACACTGACTCTCACTGGGGTACGGGTCCCACACACACTGACTCTCACTGGGGTACGGGTCCCACACACACTGACTCTCACTGGGATAGGGGTCCCACACACACTGACTCTCACTGGGGTACGGGTCCCACACACACTGACTCTCACTGGGGTACGGGTCCCACACACACTGACTCTCACTGGGGTACGGTTCCCACACACACTGACTCTAACTGGGGTACGGGTCCACACACACTGACTCTCACTGGGATGCGGGTCCCACACAGACTGACTCTCACTGGGGTACGGGTCCCACACACACTGACTCTCACTGGGGTACGGGTCCCATACACACACTGACTCTCACTGGGGTACGGGTCCCACACACACTGACTCTCACTGGGGTACGGGACCCACACACACTGACTCTCACTGGGGTACGGGACCCACACACACTGACTCTCACTGGGGTACGGGTCCCACACACACTGACTCTCACTGGGGTACGGGTCCCACACACACTGACTCTCACTGGGGTACGGGTCCCACACACACTGACTCTCACTGGGGTACGGGTCCCACACACACTGACTCTCACTGGGGTACGGGTCCCATACACACTGACTCTCACTGGGGTACGGGTCCCACACACACTGACTCTCACTGGGGTACGGGTCCCACACACACTGACTCTCACTGGGGTACGGGTCCCACACAGACTGACTCTCACTGGGGTACGGGTCCCACCCACACGGACTGTCACTGGGGTACGGTTCCCACACACACTGACTCTCACTGGGGTACGGGTCCCACACACACTGACTCTCACTGGGGTACAGGTCCCACACACACTGACTCTCACTGGGATAGGGGTCCCACACACACTGACTCTCACTGGGGTACGGGTCCCACACACACTAACTCTCACTGGGGTACGGGTCCCACACACACTGACTCTCACTGGGGTACGGTTCCCACACACACTGACTCTAACTGGGGTACGGGTCCCACACACACTGACTCTCACTGGGGTACGGGTTCCACACACACTGACTCTCACTGGGGTACGGGTTCCACACACACTGACTCTCACTGGGGTACGGGTTCCACACACACTGACTCTCACTGGGGTACTGGTCCACACACACTGACTCTCACTGGGATGCGGGTCCCACACACACTGACTCTCACTGGGGTACGGGTCCCACACACACTGACTCTCACTGAGGTACGGGTCCCATACACACACTGACTCTCACTGGGGTACGGGACCCACACACACTGACTCTCACTGGGGTACGGGACCCACACACACTGACTCTCACTGGGGTACGGGTCCCACACACACTGACTCTCACTGGGGTACGGGTCCCACACACACTGACTCTCACTGGGGTACGGGTCCCACACACACTGACTCTCACTGGGGTACGGGCCCCATACACACTGACTCTCACTGGGGTACGGGTCCCACACACACTGACTCTCACTGGGGTACGGGTCCCACCCACACGGACTGTCACTGGGGTACGGTTCCCACACACACTGACTCTCACTGGGGTACGGGTCCCACACACACTGACTCTCACTGGGGTACGGGTCCCACACACACTGACTCTCACTGGGGTACGGGTCCCACACACACTGACTCTCACTGGGATACGGGTCCCACACACACTGACTCTCACTGGGGTACGGGTCCCACACACACTGAAATACGGCTGATTGATAAAGGGAAAGAAATGTTTCCTGTTGAATCTAAGTCGGTGACCTAACCCCTGATACCCTGTTGCTATTGTCCGTTACGCTTTGCAGCTCTTGAATTCACTTGGTGAGAGATTAGCAATTGCCACATTCAAACTGGTTGCTAAATGTGCAGGAATGACCTCACGGTCCCAGTGGTGGGAAATGTGCGTGTTTTTGTTTCAGGTTGTCAGTGGTTTATTTCAATCCTTTACTGCTTTTTAGCCTTTGTGCTGCAGCCTGTGAGATGAGTCTCCACGGAGAGTCGCTTTTGAGGTCCTGAGACTACCTGTGAGGGCCTGGGAGTGTGAAGTGTGTTGGAGGGGGGTGTCTGGGAGGGCTCTGTGTGAGGGGGGCACAAACACTTGCTCTGTCAGTTACCCTATTCCATACAGACATGCCCTGTGGCCACCCTTTAGAGGGAGGAGGGGAGGGCCGTTGATGGGATACACTCAGCTGTCTGTCGTTTCGTGAGGACCTTGCCTCATATGGAAAGGGCTCCACAGCAGGCAACAACAACTTGCATTTATGTAGCATTTTTAACCTCCCAAGCACTTCGTGCAAGTGAGTATCGAACAAAGTTTGCCACTGAGATGTGTAAGGAGATATGGGGAGCAGCTGACCTAACGTTTGTTCATAGAGGCTTTAAGGAGGAGAGCGTGAGAGAGAGAGAGAGAGAGAGAGTGACAGAGACATAGATGGGGAAAGGTTTGCGGAGGGAATTCCAGAGGTTAGGGCCCCAGCACCCGAAAGAACGGAAATCAGGGATGCAGAAGATCCAGGGTTTAGGTCACTTTGTTGGACAGTTTCCTATTTGGTAACTCAGTTGTCCTCTCTCTTTTGTTCTCCAGGTAGAACTGGAGGGACCTCTGACCTATTGCCAGGTGTACAGATAGGGAACATGCCAGGTACTGAACTCTACTCCAGCTTTCAGAGTAGAACTGGGCCCTTCCTGGGATAATGATGAGCTGATGAAGAAAAGCATTGCATCAATGCAGAGCCTGGGGGCTGGGGAATAGCATTTTCTGCACTGCTGCTCGGGAGATTCTCTCATTCAGAGCTCTCCTCCATCTCTTGAGAATTTCAGTCTCTTGTTATTTCCTGTACAACATGTTCAAGGTTTCGATTCTCTACCTCCGCAGCATAGACCATGAAACCATTGCAATTGTTGTAAAAAAACATCTGGTTCACTAATGTACTTTAGGGAGGGAAATCTGCTGTCCTTACCTGGTCTGGCCTACATGTGACTCCAGACCCACAGCAATGTGGTTGACTCTTACCATAGAACCATAGAAAAGTTACAGCACAGAAGGAGGCCATTTGGCCCATCTTGTCCATGCCAGCCCGAGGACATCCAGGTTCCCTTTCTAATCCCACCCTCCTGCACCCGGCCCATAGCCCTGCAGTTTACAGCACTTAAGGTGCAGATCCAGGTACTTTTTAAAAGAGTTTAGAGTTTCTGCCTCAACCACCAACTTGGGCAGCGAATTCCAGACACCCACTACACTACCTTCTGCGTTAAAAAGTTCTTCCTCATGTCCCCCCTACACCCTCTGCCGCTTATCTTGAATCTATGTCCCCTGGTTCTAGAATTCCCCACCAAGGGAAACAATTTTATCCTGTCCACTCTGTCTATTCCCCTCATAATTTTGTACATCTCAATCAAGTCACCTCTCAGCCTTCTTTGTTCTAAGGAAAATAACCCCAACCTATCCAATCTCTCCTCGTAGCTACACTTTTCTAACCCTGGCAACATTCTTGTAAACCTCCTCTGCACTCTCTCCAGAGCTATTACATCCTTCCTGTAATGTGGTGACCAGAACTGCACACAATACTCCAGTTGTGGCCTCACCAGTGTTTTATACAATTCCAACATTATATCCTTACTTTTATATTCTATACCTCTGCCAATGAAGGAGAGCATTCCATGCCCTCTGAGCAAGGGCAATTAGGGATTCGTAACCCTCGCCAGCGATGCCCACATCCCATGAACAGATGAAAAAAATATGATGTATGGGGAAGATATAGTCTGCCTATATCATGTATGGGGAAGATATAGTCTGCCTATATCATGTATGGGGAAGATATAGTCTGCCTATATCATGTATGGGGAAGATATAGTCTGCCTATATCATGTATGGGGAAGATATAGTCTGCCTATATCATGTATGGGAAAGATATAGTCTGCCTATATCATGTATGGGGAAGATATAGTCTGCCTATATCATGTATGGGGAAGATATAGTCTGCCTATATCATGTATGGGGAAGATATAGTCTGCCTATATCATGTATGGGGAAGATATAGTCTGCCTATATCATGTATGGGGAAGATATAGTCTGCTTATATCATGTATGGGGAAGATATAGTCTGCCTATATCATGTATGGGGAAGATATAGTCTGCCTATATCATGTATGGGGAAGATATATGTGTGGGTCTCCCTGATAAGGGCAGCATTTGTTGCCCATCCCTAAGTCCCTGTGAACTGGGTGCTTTGTTAGGCTATTTCAGAGGGTAGTTAAGAGTCAACCACATCGCTGTGGGTCTGGAGTCACATGTAGGCCAGACCGGGTAAGGACGGCAGATTTCCCTCCCTAAAGGGCATTAGTGACCCAGATGGGTTTTGACTCCAATCGATGATAGTTTCATGGTCACTGAGACGCGTTTTCAATTGCAGATTTTATTAATTGAATTTAAATTCCACCGGTTGTTGCTGCTGCTGCAGGATTTGAACCCAAGTCTGCACAGCATTAACCTGGGCCTCTGGGTTACTAGTCCAGCGACATTACCGCTATGCTATACCACCACCTCCCCAAAGTGTAACGTGTAAATAGCTGTGTAAATAGATGTGTAAATAGGTGTGCCGAGAGTGAATCTGTAATGTGTGGTGTCCAGCGTGTAGTCTGCCTGATGCAGGTAATGGACGTTTGATGTATAATCTGCTGATTTTGAAGATGTACTGTGATGCACTGAGCCCGTAGGAGTGAAAGCAGATCGTAGTGATTGTATAAACGCCTGTAACTGAGCTTAGAGCCCTCGGCTGAGTGACCTGCCCTGGAGAGGGCAGGTAAAGATAAAGAAATGTGGACACTTTCCCTGGTTGGTAACCTTGTCCCTCTCCCCTCAGACTGGCTGTTTGTGGTGTTGGTGGTGCTGGGGTTCATCATCCTGTTGACACTGGTTGGAGTTTGTTGGTGCCAGTGCTGCCCTTATACTTGCTGCTGCTACCTGAGATGCCCGTGTTGTCCCGAGAAATGCTGTTGTCCGTGGGCACGTAAGTACAATCTCTCGACTCCGACCTCACGCAGCCTCTGTCCGTCTCCGGCTACTCTGTCAACCAGCACTGGAATGTGGATTAAAGGGAAAAGGCGGAGAAAGTTAACATTTGTAAATACTGCAGCCGCCTGAGCGGAGTTGATAGAGAGAAATTATTCCCCTGGTGGGGGTGGGTGGGGGGAGAGTCCAGAACTAGGGGGCAGAATCTTAAAATCGGAGCCAGGCCGTTCAGGGGGTGATGTCAGGAAGCAATTCCTCACACAAAGGGGAGTGGAAATCTGGAACTCTCTCCTCCCACCCCACCAGAAAAAGCTGTGGAGGTTGGGAGGGGTCAATGGAAAATTTCAGAACTGAGATTGAGGGATTTTTGTGGGGTTGGGGGGTTAAGGGCTGTGGAACCCTTAAAATGTACAAATCAGCCACGATCTAGTTGAATGATGGAACAGGCTCGAGGGGGCTGAATGGCCTCCTCCTGTTCCTGTGTAACAGGCTCGAGGGGGCTGAATGGCCTCCTCCTGTTCCTGTGTAACAGGCTCGAGGGGGCTGAATGGGCCTCCTCCTGTTCCTGTGTAACAGGCTCGAGGGGGCTGAATGGGCCTCCTCCTGTTCCTGTGTAACAGGCTCGAGGGGCTGAATGGGCCTCCTCCTGTTCCTGTGTAACAGGCTCGAGGGGGCTGAATGGCCTCCTCCTGTTCCTGTGTAACAGGCTCGAGGGGCTGAATGGCCTCCTCCTGTTCCTGGGAAACTGTTGGCATTCGGGGTGAGATACCAACACTGCGTCTCTGTGTCCCTGGGTGTGATATTTTGGGAGAATTTCCAAATGTGAATCCTTTAACCTGTTATCTTTCTCCCCAGTTTATCACGCAGGTAAAGCGGCCACAGCTGGAGTTCCAAGCCTCTATGCCCCGAGCTCCTATGCTGCCAGTGCGTATTCTCACCCTAGCCAGGCAAAGATGCAGCCACCATTCCCAGTCATGGTGCCAATGACCCAGTTTAATGGGGGTTATGGATCCGATTATGATGGAGCGAGTTCAGGTAATCAATAACAGGGCAAAATACTGCAAAAATCGGGAATAAAATCAGGCAAGTACTGGCAATACTCAGCAGGTCCGGGTGGTATCTGTGCAGAGAAACAGACGGAATATTTCAGCTCGAGATGAGAACCGGAAATGTTCACTCCAGTGATCAGATTGGTTTTCAGCCAGAGCGAGTCTGCAAATAGCAGAGCAAAGGAAAAGCTCGATACTGTGGGTGCTCAGGATACTCTCGGCGTTGGGGGGATTAATTCTCTGGCCACTGGGGGGAGTCAAGACCCGGGGTGATTGGGAGGGGTAATTAATGCTCTGGGCGTTGGGGAGGGGATTAATGCTCTGGGCATTGGGGGTGGATTAATGCTCTGGACTATATTATTGTGTGTACTTATTTCTCAGTCGACATATTTCTTGTCTGATACATGGGGACAGGAAGCAGTTGCTGTGGATGATGCTGAGGAAGTGCTGTGTAATCTCAATAGGATCCCCAGGCTGTGAGCTGTGTGTGGGCTGGATCCCAGGCTGTGAGCTGTGTGTGGGCTGGATCCCAGGCTGTGAGCTGTGTGTGGGCTGGATCCCAGGCTGTGAGCTGTGTGTGGGCTGGATCCCAGGCTGTGAGCTGTGTGTGGGCTGGATCCCAGGCTGTGGGCTGTGTGTGGGCTGGATCCCAGGCTGTGAGCTGTGTGTGGGCTGGATCCCCAGGCTGTGAGCTGTGTGTGGGCTGGATCCCAGGCTGTGAGCTGTGTGTGGGCTGGATCCCCAGGCTGTGAGCTGTGTGTGGGCAGGATCCCCAGGCTGTGAGCTGTGTGTGGGCTGGATCCCCAGGCTGTGAGCTGTGTGTGGGCTGGATCCCAGGCTGTGAGCTGTGTGTGGGCTGGATCCCAGGCTGTGAGCTGTGTGTGGGCTGGATCCCAGGCTGTGAGCTGTGTGTGGGCTGGATCCCCAGGCTGTGAGCTGTGTGTGGGTTGGATCCCAGGCTGTGAGCTGTGTGTGGGCTGGATCCCCAGGCTGTGAGCTGTGTGTGGGCTGGATCCCAGGCTGTGAGCTGTGTGTGGGCTGGATCCCAGGCTGTGAGCTGTGTGTGGGCTGGATCCCAGGCTGTGAGCTGTGTGTGGGCTGGATCCCCAGGCTGTGAGCTGTGTGTGGGCTGGATCCCAGGCTGTGAGCTGTGTGTGGGCTGGATCCCAGGCTGTGAGCTGTGTGTGGGTTGGATCCCAGGCTGTGAGCTGTGTGTGGGCTGGATCCCCAGGCTGTGAGCTGTGTGTGGGTTGGATCCCAGGCTGTGAGCTGTGTGTGGGCTGGATCCCAGGCTGTGGGCTGTGTGTGGGCTGGATCCCCAGGCTGTGAGCTGTGTGTGGGCTGGATCCCAGGCTGTGAGCTGTGTGTGGGCTGGATCCCAGGCTGTGAGCTGTGTGTGGGTTGGATCCCCAGGCTGTGAGCTGTGTGTGGGCTGGATCCCAGGCTGTGAGCTGTGTGTGGGCTGGATCCCAGGCTGTGAGCTGTGTGTGGGCTGGATCCCAGGCTGTGAGCTGTGTGTGGGCTGGATCCCCAGGCTGTGAGCTGTGTGTGGGCTGGATCCCAGGCTGTGAGCTGTGTGTGGGCTGGATCCCAGGCTGTGAGCTGTGTGTGGGTTGGATCCCAGGCTGTAAGCTGTGTGTGGGCTGGATCCCCAGGCTGTGAGCTGTGTGTGGGTTGGATCCCAGGCTGTGAGCTGTGTGTGGGCTGGATCCCAGGCTGTGGGCTGTGTGTGGGCTGGATCCCCAGGCTGTGAGCTGTGTGTGGGCTGGATCCCAGGCTGTGAGCTGTGTGTGGGTTGGATCCCCAGGCTGTGAGCTGTGTGTGGGCTGGATCCCCAGGCTGTGAGCTGTGTGTGGGCTGGATCCCAGGCTGTGAGCTGTGTGTGGGCTGGATCCCAGGCTGTGAGCTGTGTGTGGGCTGGATCCCCAGGCTGTGAGCTGTGTGTGGGCTGGATCCCCAGGCTGTGAGCTGTGTGTGGGCTGGATCCCCAGGCTGTGAGCTGTGTGTGGGCTGGATCCCCAGGCTGTGAGCTGTGTGTGGGCTGGATCCCAGGCTGTGAGCTGTGTGTGGGTTGGATCCCCAGGCTGTGAGCTGTGTGTGGGCTGGATCCCCAGGCTGTGAGCTGTGTGTGGGCTGGATCCCAGGCTGTGAGCTGTGTGTGGGCTGGATCCCCAGGCTGTGAGCTGTGTGTGGGCTGGATCCCCAGGCTGTGAGCTGTGTGTGGGCTGGATCCCCAGGCTGTGAGCTGTGTGTGGGCTGGATCCCCAGGCTGTGAGCTGTGTGTGGGCTGGATCCCAGGCTGTGAGCTGTGTGTGGGCTGG
Organism: Cetorhinus maximus; assembly: GCF_964194155.1. Taxonomy (NCBI): domain Eukaryota; kingdom Metazoa; phylum Chordata; class Chondrichthyes; order Lamniformes; family Cetorhinidae; genus Cetorhinus; species Cetorhinus maximus. Next base: position 22,077 of record NW_027596373.1, read on the forward strand.
ATCCCAGGCTGTGAGCTGTGTGTGGGCTGGATCCCAGGCTGTGAGCTGTGTGTGGGCTGGATCCCAGGCTGTGAGCTGTGTGTGGGCTGGATCCCAGGCTGTGAGCTGTGTGTGGGCTGGATCCCAGGCTGTGAGCTGTGTGTGGGCTGGATCCCCAGGCTGTGAGCTGTGTGTGGGCTGGATCCCCAGGCTGTGAGCTGTGTGTGGGCTGGATCCCCAGGCTGTGAGCTGTGTGTGGGCTGGATCCCAGGCTGTGGGCTGTGTGTGGGCTGGATCCCCAGGCTGTGAGCTGTGTGTGGGCTGGATCCCAGGCTGTGAGCTGTGTGTGGGCTGGATCCCAGGCTGTGAGCTGTGTGTGGGCTGGATCCCAGGCTGTGGGCTGTGTGTGGGCTGGATCCCAGGCTGTGAGCTGTGTGTGGGCTGG